>NC_056725.1:1734771542-1734776542 GCF_019279795.1 Protopterus annectens | reverse complement strand
TGAAAAATGACCTATCAGGATCACAAGAATCTCTATTTAACCACAAACTTCAGCCTGGCTTTGTGCCAAGCAAATGGAGGATTACAACTGTCATCCCTCTGCCCAAAGACAGTCCATGTACAGGCCTAGGTAACTACAAACCCATACATCTGACTAGTCTTATAAGTAAAGCCATAGTAATAAGCATCAAGCAAATGATTAACAATGACAAAGGAAACTTTCAGACACTGGATCCAACTGTGTTTGGTTTTGTCAAAGGCAGGTTATGCCTACTCAACCTGGTGGACTCCTTTAAGAAGGTCACCAAAGTAATGGACAAAGGCAAAGGAGCACATCCTGTCTACCATAATGTGGACAAAGCATTTGGCATAATACCTCACTTAGACATTGTAGAGAAACTCAAAAAATAAATCCCCAATTTACATGGTGGACAGCCAGCTGGCTCACAGATAGGATCCAAGAAGTTAGGATAGGAGAATCGACCTCCACAAATATGCCAGTTACTAGCAGAGTCCCTCAAGGCTTGGTGCTGGAGCCGCTCCTTCTTGGCATCTGCTTTTCTGAAGTCAAGGCCAACATCAATGGCCTCCTGCTGATCAAGTTTGCAGATGACTGCAAACTAGGGACAGTCATAGAATCTCCCAATGACACAAATACCCTCCAAGAAGGCCTGAAATATACTAACAATTTGTGCCAGAGTGACGGCTGTAAACTCAATGCCAAGAAATGCATGGTAGTATCCTTTGGGAAGATGGCTATCCCTAGAAACTACCACATTGATAATACTAAGAGCTAACTCAGAGGTCAGGGATTTGGTAATACATGTTGAAAGTAACCCGGCCTTTGACCATCATGTGTCTATGTCAGTAAGGAAACCATTCTATATTGTGAAACTTATAAGCAAGAGTAAAGCATCTAGGTTCAAGGATGTCATTGTTCCTCTGTACTTGGCCCTCATCACACCAATCATTGAGAACAAAGCCCCTTTTGGTATGTACTAGACCAGGTATATGCAATAAGTACAGTGTCTACAGAAGTTTCTCGCAAAACAAATACATGATCTAAACAACATATCCTACATGGTCCATCTCAAAATCCTACCCCTGTACTTGGTCTCCTACAGATTTCTGAGAGGTGATCTATGCCTGGCCTACAAATCATCCCTATGATCCTATTCTCATGGACCTTTTGCACATCTGCAAAACAAATAGCATCAGAATTACCCAATTTAGAAACCTAAACCTTGTCTGCAACATAAAAAAGACATGTTGGGTAGACAGATATATGTCTCAGAGGCTACTCTTTCTCTCAAAAAGGCTTCCTATCTATGCAAACTAGAGTTCTGCCCTAACACAAGTCAAGTGTAATTTGGAGAAATGGATGGGGAACTGGAAATTTACACCTGGTCTGGCATCTATGCCTCTAACAGACAGAGGCATCCCATGCCCAAGCCTACCTATACCAGATAAAATAACCCTAGGGTATCAACACTTGTCAGATAGATTTGGGAAGCATGGTTAGGCTTAAAAAGGCCCCAATGGGTTCATCAAACTAATAATCACCTATGAACCTATGAAAGGCAAAATGCAATGATTATGCTTCTAAACTAAGATAACAGGGGAGGGATCTGACAGAAACAGAACAGGGGTCAGGTATCTGGAACAGGGGTGAAGTATCCGGAAAGTAAGAAAAGGGAAAAAGTCAATCACAAGAAAGACTCAGAGCAGGACTGTGTTATGCAATGTAATCAGTCTGGGCAGGAAGATGCAAAGAGTCTGGATAGGAAGAAGGGGGAGGTTTTTAAGCAGCAACGTGAAAGAGGAAAGTGGACATTGCGAGTATTATAGAAATATGGGTCAGAGATAATCACATAGGATGTGAAGATACTTTGGTATATAATGGTCAAAAATGACAGACAAATGAACACAGTCCCATGAAGTGGGCAAGCAAGCAAGCAGACAAGGTTAGAACCTGGAGTAAGTGTCTTGGCAGTTACAGTGCAGGAAGGGGAAAGTGCTGGTGAATTAATACACTGTGCCAGCCTCCAAGGACTTCAAAGGAAGGATGGAGACAGAATGCAGGAGAGAGTAAAGGAATGATGTAGTGGGAACAGGGTTCATAGGTTGGTACTAGGCTATCAGCCCTAGGGCCTATACAAGCCTAGCCATAACAATTCCCTGGCTATTTCTTCCCACACTATTTACTTCCCTGGACTCCTGTCTAACAGGGCGACGGACATGATCCCCGGGGTGAATTTCCTTTCTCCCATCCAATCGTCAAGGTTCCTTTTGAAGAGGACCAAAGAGGCACTCTGCTTGACATGTATGGGCAATCTATTCCAGAGTCTGGGGAGTCTCTGGGTCAGGAACCTATCCCTCCAGCATGTTTTGTTTATTGTGATGACAAGGTTTAGATCCCTGGAGCGTGTGGCTCTGAGGGATTGAGATTTCTTTAAGTGTAGCATGTCCAACAGCTCTGGGTTTGACATGGCCTTGTATGTTAAGTAAAGATCACCTCAGAGTAGACGATATGCAACAGAGTATAGCTGGAGTTTTTTAAGGCGGTCAGCATAGGGCATCTGCTTTAGGCCTGTGATTCTTATCATGTGGGATCTAAATCTGTCTGCAGCACACTTGGAGATTCTAATCTTACTGATATACAGGGAGCAGAAGTTGACAGGTTATAAACCATGAGGGGTTTACTCAAATGAAGCAGGCCTGTAGTAAAAAGGACAACATTCTGAATGTGGTCATAATCCAGGCAAAAGGGCATTATAGAAGTCCAGGTGAAAGCAATGTTAGCCAGAAATAATGCTGCCACTTTCAGGGTTACAATATGGGGAAGAGGTGGGTGAATAAGAATACAAAGATCGAGGAGACTGTGTGGCATTTTGGAAAAGTGGATCTCAAGGCTAATGACAAGGGTTTGGCAAAGAGTCAAACAGGCTGAAAGAGGAGAAGGCCAGTGTGGCTACATAGGAATGTCAAGCAATTAGGGCAAAAGTTAGGCAAATACAGGAGGTGGAAATGTGGTGGTTATGGTGTAGAGCAGGCACAGTACACAAAGACTAATAGAAGGGCAATAGGGAAGGTGGAGCAGCAAAAGTGTAGTTTGAAAGAGAGCTGGCAGAATGTGTGAAAAAGAGAAATTATTTTTTAGGTATATAGAAAAATGAAACAAGACTGTTACACGGTTAACATGCAGGAGACCAGAGAGCTGTGGTGAGAGAAATAATGTTAGGAATTAGGAACGTGACTAGTGGAATATAATGGGGGGTGGGGGGGTCTGCCTGGGGCACTGAGCTCTTCGGTGTGTTTATTTAGATTTATCTGAGGGAGCAAAGAACAGGATCAAACTCCCACTGATAAAAGAAAGTTAGATGCAGCAGTGGAGGATGGGGAAAAGAGTCTAAGGAGGGGTTTGAAAAGGATGCTCAAATGAGCAGAAATCTAACAGCTGAGGTTTAATGTAGAAAATGCAAAGCACAGCACTTGGTTCACAACAGCTTTGATGTGAAGCATGAATATGTTCTAGAGGATTAGAACTGATGACAACAAAGCAGAAAAGGGATCTATGAGTTTTGCTCATGCTTGGACTGAACCATCATGCCCAGAATGACAGGGAAGCAGCAGCAACAAACACAATCCTGGGGTATACCCTCAAGAGGGCAGGCTCCTTAAACAAATATGTAATGCTTCTGTGATTCCAGGCCCTGATCAAGCCTCACCATGGCTGCAATACCAGGCCATGGTCAGGCCACACCATGGTTACTGTGTACAACTCTGGATACCACAGAGACAGAGGAATGCCAGTTTGCTAGAATATGTCCAGCAGAAAGCTACCAAAATGGTATAAGAGATGGAGAGGGAGAATTTGACCAAACTCTAGAGGAATTACAGATCTTTTCACTTGTGACCAGAGGAGAAAAAGGGGACATGGGATACGTGTACAAGATCACGCCATCAAGACAAAATAGAGAACATCATGAACAGTTAAGCTGGGGGACAGGGCAGAGGCAGCAGACTGTAGAAAGAAAATACTCCCTAGTATTTTTTAAATACCCCATTTCAAAGTAATTTTTCATATTGAGGGTTGTTGACCCATGAAATAGCCTATAAGAATGTGTGGTAGACAGGAAACCCACTGCAATACAGAGGAAGGCATGGTATGGAGGAGGAAGGCGGGTATGGAGTGCAGGTACAATAGTGAAATGCACTTAAATGGTAGAATACATTGGCTTTTCTGCTGTCTGGTGACTGTGCTGTAACTGTGATGTAATCTGCTCTGCAACCATTTTGATAAGCATAACAATCAACAGTTACACTCAGTAAGAATTTGTTTTACTGTCCATGCTTCTGGTTAGTTTTATCAAAACACTGTCATCATAACGTTCTTAAGATGAGATCTGCTCATGGCTGACTTCCCATCAGTGGGTGTAACACTGAATATTGGTACATGCAGCTGTTTTGCTATGGCCTTGGCAAATACAGAAATCTGCAATTACATTCTTTTTTGAGAACTGTGGTAACTTATGATGAGGTACAGAAAAGGAGGGTTAATTTGCCACAAAAACCTACATTAATTTATTTCTGTCTCAGGAAAAGTGACAACTCAAAGTCAGCATCCCACGTGTATGCAGTGGATTCATCTATTTTCACATTTCTGAAACTATAACTTACCTCAAAAAAAGGAGGAGAAATGTGCATAACATCTTGAATTGTATAACTGAAAGGAACAATAAATAATTGGCTTACATGTTAATGGATCCACAGACTGTCAGAATATGGAAGACACTTTTCAAAGGATTTACAGAATATGATCAATTTAACTAAACTAGCATATAACAATTATATCAGCATTGTTTTCTGTCCTTCTTGTCAGCAACTGTCTTTTTTAAGCAAAAAGAATACATACTTCAACTTGTAGGTGGAGACCCCAAATCAGATCAGATATATTACAATTACTCTGTTGGAGAATAACACATACAACCACAGATTAAA
>NC_056725.1:1734746542-1734766542 GCF_019279795.1 Protopterus annectens | reverse complement strand
CACAGGTGGGATCCCAGGTGTGTATTTTCTGTTTCCCATCCAGTTGTCCAGGTTCCTCTTAAAGAGGGCTAGAGAGGTACTCTGCTTGACATGGAGAGGGAGCCCATTCCACAGATGAGGGTGTCTTTGGGACACAAATCTATCCCACCAACAAGTTCTATTAATGTCAGAGACCAGGCTAAGGCCTTGCGTGTGGGTTGTGTGAGTGCAGTTTGACTTACAGATATGCAGCAACACCATTAAGGCTGGGTCTGAGATGGCCTTATATGCCAGACACAGGTCACCTCTGAGCAGTCTGTATGAGGCTGAGTAGAGGGGCAGGGCTTTTAACCTATCTGTATAGGATAGGTGTTTGAGACACTGGATTTTCCTGGTCAGGAACATCTGTGGTCTATCCAGCTGTTGCATGTGCTTGTCAAGGTACATGCCGAAGGGGGCACTGTGCTCAATAATGGGTCTGATAAAGGAGGAGTACAGGGATGTTATGACCTCCTTGTTCCTGGATGAAATACCCTTACTTATGAGGTGGGCCACGTAGAAAGCCTTCCGTACAACGGAGGCAATGTGGTGGTCAAAAGTCAGGTTGCTATCACCCTGGTTGCCCAAGTCCCTCATGACAGATTGCGTGCTTAGTACATTGTTATTAATGTGATAATTAGTGAGGATGCCAGTTTCCCAACTTCACCAACTTCTTAATGCTAAAAGCATTAGAAACAAGATTGACAACATAAACTGTTTTCTGAGCTCCCACTCCATGAGTCTTGGCTAGAGAATAGCCATCAGCATATACATTATTTCTTCCCTGGGTATATTTATTCATTTGATGCCTGGCCAGACACCACACCTAGAGGTGGTTATATGCTACTGCACAAATCCTCTATTAAAATCTGAGTTATTTCCCAAGACAATGCATCTGTTGACCACTGACTATGATCCCAAATTGTTACTAATTAAACTTCCAGTCAAGTCTTCACAGTACCTACATCTGGTCTTATCTGCCACCTTTTGCTTCACTCTTGTTCACATTTTCTCACCTCAAACCAAAATGCATCATCATAATCATCATAATCACCTTTGGCAACATTAACCTAATCCTTCTTGGCCAAACAGAGCATGATTTAACTGAATTTCTTGCAGCTCTCAGATTTCTCCCACTAGAGGAAATCTGAGCTAGATCCAAACCCAAATCTAATCACCATTCACTTCCTGACCTCATATTTTTAATACCTTTATCGAATTATTGCCTATTACACAGGCAAACATACACTTATATAAAGGAAAACAAATCACATTAACATGTTCCTAGTTACAATTATACACTGCATATGTTTTGTATAACTATCATCAATGCAACATTACATAAATCACTCAGTTCCAGCCGTCCTTTACATTTTACTCCTTCTCCAAAACATTATTCTGCATGCATTGTTCCCACAATTTCAATTTGTCCTATGTAATTTGTTCCTACCATTTCCTAAAGATCCCACTTATCCGACTTCCATTTCTTTTTATCTGTGTTTCAACAATATTCAATACTTCAAATACGGTTGGTTCAAACTTTGATTTCCATTTTCTAATGATTTTTTGGCAGCTTCCAAAATTAAACTTATCTAGGCTCTACTATGTTTAGGGAATTCAAATCTTGTATCCCAACTAAAAAAAAAATCCTTAGTTACACTGACTTACTCACTCAATATTTCTGTTAGACTACTCTGTAAGGAATTTTGAAGTATGCCAACTCATTAAACCCCAAAAACATATATTCCCAGTTATCTTTTTCTTTCCATCACACCTCCAACATTTTGCTATCTACCTGAGGAAAAAAATCTTTTGAATTTGCATGGGGTATAAAAATACCTGTGCAAATACTTCCAAGACTTTGTTGCATATATGGGAGCCACGCATATGTCCTCCCATTGTTTCCTTGTGAACTGCTTATCTAATCTTTCTTTCCAATATTTTCTAACTTCATCTGATTGATTCCTACAGTTATTGTATGCTAAAACTAATTATCCCCTTTTCAACAGCAGCTTCTGTTTTATATTAAACTAAAACTCTACCAGAGAAGGTCTTTCACCCAGGATTCCCCTATCCCTTTCTCTTTGCCTGTACGCTATTTTTTTATTAAACAAGAAACATCTTTATTAAATTATCACTTATGACATAGGCAAGCATACATTTGTAGAAATTAAAACAAACCACACTGACATAATTTTAGTTGCAAACATTATACATCACTTATAATTATACAATCACTATCAGTCAAAGATTACATAGCTCATTCAAGTCTTGTCTTCTCTTAAACCTCATTCCTGATCTGCATGTATTGTTCCCACAGTTTCCATTTCTTCTATGTAATTTGCTCCTGCCTTTTTCTAAATATCTCAATTCCAGTTGTTACTATAGTCACTACTTCTAATAAACGTGGTTTAGACATTGATTTCCATTTCCTAGTAATTGCTTTTTGGCAGCCACCATAATTAGACAGCAAGGCTTTACTTTGTCTAGGCAATGATGATGAAGTCTGAGGCTTAAGGCCGACAAAAGCGCTAAATCAATAAAGTGATTGCTGTGATACTCCATGTTTGGACCCTGCTTCTGTTTTGGATTTGGTTTTGCAGTGTTTTGAAATATCCAAACTTCTAAATAAACTTAAACCCCACTCTCTCTCTGCTGACGAACTCACCCCACAGAATATTTAAAGCTAGCATCAAGCGCAATTGCATACCCAGTCAGCATACTCATAAATTGATCTCTCTCTGAATGCTATGTCCCAGACTTATAGAAAAAATCTATCATCACCCCACTACATAAAGGTGAAACCTCCCATGACCTTTCAAACTACCGCCCAATCTCAATACTTTCACCACTGTCAAAAATATTAGACAAATGTGCACACACTCAACTACTTAAACACCACCTAGACAATGAGCTTCTCTCTCCCACACAACATGGTTTCCGTCCAGCACATAGCATAATTACAGCCCTGCTCTCTTTCACCGATACTGTCAACAAAGCCCTTGACACTGGTCTCTATACTTCAGTAATTCTACTAGATTGGTCAAAAGCTTTCGGCACAGTATCACACAACAAACTACTGTGCCAAATATCAAAACTAGGGTGCTCCCCCAACTCAGTCAACTGGTTCACCTCCTACCTCAATAACAGGGAACAATCAGTAAAATGGCAAAATGCGCAATCTACCTATCAAAAAAACAACATAGGAGTCCCTCAGGGTTCCATTCTAGGGCCACTATTCGTCAATATTTTTATCAATGACCTTCACAAAGTCTCTCAATTTGGTAACTTGATCCAATACGCTGATGATTTGACAGTTATTTCTTCTGCCAACAATTTCTCTGACCTTCTCAATATAACCCAAAAAGCTTTTACTTCAATAGAAATCTGGCTAAATAATTCTCAACTACTGCTAAACGCTAAAAAAACAAAACTACTCCTATTCACTTCAATACCACCAAGCACAGACTTTAAGATTTTTTTCTAAGGATGGAACTGAAATAGAAATAACTAAAGCTGCCAAATTGAGAAAACAGATAAATTTAAGCACAAACTGATAAACCAAACAACGAAAACAGAGCAGGAAAGACGATGATTATATAGTATTGACAATAAAAGACAATAAGGATATAAAAATATAAAAGTGATTGTAATTGTAACTCCAAAATGGTTGTTTACCTGGCCCAGTGCCAAAGCTGTCTTGCATTTTGACGGAGCGACGTCTCTGAGACCGTATTTATGAGCATTCTTATGCTATTAGAAAAAACAAACATGACAGCGCTCTAGTAAAACATATTTTTCTTTTTCCTAACCATTCCTTCAAATTCATGGTCATTGACCAAGTTATTGCAAGCGAAAGAGGTGGCCCAACGGGTTTCAAATTAGAGGAATTAGAACTGCTTTGGCAGATTAGGCTTAATGCCTTTAATGCCCCTGGTCTTAATGAAAACTGCTCAATAAGCAGTATTTTGAAAATTAAGAGTTTGTCCAGATAATTAGTTTATTAGAATAGGTGTATTGTTCTTAGACTTTTCTATCTGGGTAAAAGTTTGTGTGCTTATTAGTTTTTTGTCTTATGAAAAGTGTTTTATAATGTCACTTTTATATTTTTATATCCTTATTGTCTTTTATTGTCAATACTATATAATCATTTTTTCTTTTTAGCTTTTTTGAAGTTAAAGCTATATCAATTTAATATGTGTGGTCTTTGGTAAAATAGTCTAAGTAATAAGTGCTAACGTACTATTTTTTAGTTACTGCTATGAATGTGCGCCTGCTTTTTTAAAAAATGGCAAGCAGTAGTTTACTGCTTAATTGTTTAATTGCTTGTTGAATGAGTTCTCCTTGTGTTTGTATATATAGCAAGTATTTTTGTAAGTAATTGTCTGAAGAAGTTTGTGTTATTAAACCAGACGAAAAGCGCTTTATCTCAATAAATGATTCCATTTTATTTTTTGTCTGTTTGAAGTATCGTCTTTCCTGCTCTGTTTTCGTTGTTTGGTTTATCAAAGCTGCCAAATTATTAGGTATAACAATAGATGACAAACTTACCTTTGAGCCACATATTCATAACACAATAAAAACAGTACACTTTAAATTACGCCAACTATATAGGCACAAACTATACCTCGACAAGCAAACCAAAGCTAAACTAACAAGTACCCTACTCCTCCCTTCCCTTCTATATGGAATTGCTATCTTCACCAATCTACTTTCAGCCCTCAGTAATAAACTGCAGTCCTGCTATTATAAAGTAGGTAAATTAGCCTCAAGAAAACCAAACTGCACACACCACTGTGAAGCAATTGCAGAACTCAACTGGCTCAAATTCTCAAGCCATCTTTCCTATACCCAACTAACACTAGCACATAAACTAATTTTCAAACCCCACCTCTGCCCAGCACTTCACACAGTCGTACAAACTTACACTCCTGCTCGGTCACTTAGATCCTCACAAAAACGTTATAAAAACAAAGAAAAAGGAGCCGGACAAAGTCTATACTCCTATAATATAGCCAAACATTGGAACACATTACCCTCCCATATAACTCTAATGGAATCTTCACAACTCTTTAAATCATCTCTCAAACTGCACTACCAAAAACATTTATCCTGTCTTTGCACAACAATCAAACCTCCATAGCCTCCCCACCTCTTGATAAACTATCCTATGTGACACTCACAACTTATTTCACTATATCCTTCTGCCCCTTTACTCTTTGGCTTTACTCTCTCCCTTGCTTAAAACCTTCTGGGAAATTTTATCTGAATATGGAACTATGAATATGTTTTTTTATGTACTATATTGAATGTACTACCATATATGTTATATAATGTGCAAATGTTTTAATGTTCTTTAATTATGTTTGTACTAACACGGAGCTTTTCTCCCCGGGCCACCAACGAAAATGGGTCAATGGCCCAGTGGACTTTCCCGTTCAACAAATGTCAAAAATACATAAATAAATAATACTGCTTTTGTTTTAGCTTCATTAATTTTGTATCTCGAAAAGATATGAAACTGTCTCAAAATGTTACAAAACACCGAAATGTCCTTTTCAGGTTTTATCAGGTGTAAAATATATACCTATAATAATATAATAACCAAATTTGCCACCAAGGCCAAATTCATGTCCCACCACTGTAACTCACTGAAACAATTAGGCTGGCTGGAACTCCCCCACCATCTCTCATTCACCCAACTAACTACAGCGCACAAAGTAATCTACAGACCCATAGACTGTCCTGCTCTTTCAACTCTACTTGCCAAATACCAAGCCAGCAGGCAACTAAGATCTGAAAACCATCTACTTCTAAAAGTACAAAAGTCCACCTTACCTGCTGGTCAACTCTTCTAATCCTTCGCTGTTGCCACACTATGGAACTCACTTCCACCTTCTGTAAGAAACACAGGCAGCACCACCTTCAAACAAATAATGAAAAATCATCTCAACTCTTCCTGGCCATGTACCTGCTCTATAACCTTACCTCTTCCTTCTCCTTATATGTTAACTAAATTCCTATGCTTTTTGCTACTACTGACTGATGATACTTTCTCCATATATATTATTTTTTCATCACTTGTTGATACTGGTACAATAATGCTGATTAACATATCTCTGTTTATACCTCTCTGATTGAATTCATTTGGCATCCAGCTAAATTCCTGCTTTTATGTATATATTCTGTATATATTACTGTAATCAAACCAACTAGATTCCTGCTTTTATGTATATATTCTGTATATATTACTGTAATCAAACCAACTAGATTCCTGCTTTTATGTATATATTCTGTATATATTGCTGTAATCAAACCAACTAAATTCCTCCTTTTATTTATATATTCTGTATATATTACTGTAATCACTATGTGTAACATTGTTTCTACTTCTGTACCAATTAATGTTTAATTTTTATCTGTATCTATGTTCTTGTCGGAGCTTTTCTATCTGGGCCTCCACTGAAAATGGGCTCTTTTAGACCCAGTGGACTTTCCCGGTAAACAAATGCAATAAAATAAATAAATAAATAAATTAAATAAAATACAAATAAAATATCATCAGCAAACAGAGCCAACTTTTCTTAACTACCATACCAATGATTTCCTTGAATTTCTGAGTCACTTATTTTCTTTGTCAATGATTGTAAACATAATGCAAATAATAAGAGGAAACCACCCACTTTAATTTTCACCTCCGAACTCACATAAATCCTCCAACCTTATAATTTTATCAGGGAATGCAAATGCTTCCATTGATAAATTCCCAGCTTACTCTGTCAAATGCTTTCTCTGTATCAAGACCTACCAACAGCAGTGGTATTTTCTTACATTCTGCTTCCCTCTCTGTTAATGTCGTTAAATGTTTGCCTCCCCTCCACAAAACCACAGTGATCCATATCTATCAATTTTGGCATCACCTTTGCTATTCTTTTAGCCATTATAGACATAAACACTTTATAATCATGGTTTAGGAATGAAATGGGCCTGTATGAAGCTGGATGTGATGGGTCTTTACTCTCTTTAGGTATTACAGCCACCACCACTTTCTTCCAGTATGTTGGTGCTTCCCCTCATCTTAAAATACTGTTAAACAAAACCTTTCATATCTTTACCAGTTTTTCCCTCCTAGGTACCATACTTCCACAGGAATACCATCTAGGCATTGGGACTTTCCTGTGGATTTGTTATACATCATCATTTTTATCTCATCTCTTCCTATCCTAACTGCTAGTAACTGAGCCTCATCTACCTCTAACCTTGACATATTTAATTCTTCCATAAACATTTCCATTTGTACCTGTTCTGATTTCCATATTTCTCTGCTTTATACAGACTTTGATAACATTTTCAAGATATTTGTGGTACCTCTACAGGATCTCTTATTTCCTTGTTTCAGGATCCCTAAGCTTGCAGATAACCCTTTCTACTTTGCCTGTGTCGTTGTGCTAAACATTTTTGTGCTCTGGAGTGATTATCAAAAAACAGTTGCTTAACAGCAATCTTTCTAAACACATGCATATTTTCGAGGTAGTCCCTTATTTTCTGTTTAATATTCTGTAGTTGCTCCACTTCTTGTTCTGTGATATTCCCCCATTCCTCCATAATTTAAACTTTGTCAGCCCCTCTAAATAATTCTTGTTAATTCTTAACCATATATCTTTTCCTTTTGTTCACACCCTATTTTTAAACTCCATTTTAATTATATGCAACTCCCTCACTATATTATCAGTAAAAATTTCCATCTTATCTAATAACTCCTAAATAATTTCCACTACCCGTTCCTTAAATTCCTTTCTTTTCAACAGACAGGTGGGAAAGAGCCAGCCTCTAATTTTTATTTCATTAACCTGCATTTTTATTTTAGGTATTATAGGTACGTGATCTGAAATTGCTATGGATGTGTATCAAAACTTTCAATTAAATGCACATTTTCCTGTGAAAGATATGTTCTGTCTAGTCTAGACCAGTTTTTGTATCTTGCGGAATAATATGTAAATTCACTTCTAGCTCCTGCTACTGAATTCACATCTTCCATGTCAAATATCTTCATAAATTTCTTCAAAAAATCTATCCTCCTTTGTTATATTTTCCCGTCTGGGCCCCCAGATACATCGCAACTGCTGCAAATCAAATTCCACTCCCCGCCTATAAGTAATATTCCCTGCTGAAAGCTAATTATTTCTCCCAGAATTTTCCTAAACTCTATTATAGCAGTAAATACATGCCAGTGTAACGCTTCTCCCGTGCCAGTAGCCCCTTAGTACTAAAAATCTACCATTATTATGTGGTTTATCTTCTTCTGTCACTATTGCAGCTACTCTTGCAATTAATAAACAGTGGATATAAAAAGTGCACACACCCTGTTAAAATGCCAGGTTTTTGTGATATAAAAAATGAGACTACAATAAATAATTTCAAAACTTTTCCCACCTTTAATGTCACCTGTAACGTGTACAATTCAATTGAAAAACAAACCTGTTAGGGAAAAAAAATATAAAAAATAAAAAATGTACAATAAGCTGGTTGCATGAGTGTGCACACCTTTAAACTAATACTTTGTTGAAGCACATTTTGCATTAATTACAGTATTCAGTCTTCTTGGGTACACACCTGCCATCAATTAAAGAGACTCTGATTAACCCCAAATAAAGTTCATCTGTCCTAGTAGGATTTCCCTGACATTTACTCAGTTGCCTGTTGCAGAAAAAGCCATGGTTCGCAGAGAGCTTAAAAAGCATCAATGGGATCTCATTGTTGAAAGGTATCAGTCAGGAGAAGGGTAAAAACAATTTCTACAGCACTGGATATACCATGGAACACAGTGAAGACAGTCATCAAAAAGTGGAGAAAATATGGGACAACAGTGATGTTGTAAAGAACTGGATGTCCCTCCAAAATTGAAGAAAAGACAAGACGAAAACTAGTCAGGGAGGCTGCCAAGAGATCTACAGCAACACTGAAGGAGCTGCAGGAATTTCTGGCAAGTACTGATTGTGTACTACATGTGACAACAATCTCCCGTATTCTCCATATGTCTGGCCTATGGGGTAGGGTTGCAAGATGGAAGCCTTTTCTTACACAGAAAAACATCCAGGCCCAGCTAAAATTTGCAAGACAATACACCAAGTCTCCCAAAAGCATGTAGGAAAATGTGTTAAGGTCTGATGAGATCAAGTATGAACTTTTTGGATACAATTCCAAAAGGTACGTTTGGAGCAAAAACAACACTTTGCATAACCAAAAGAACACCATCCCCACGGTGAAGCATGGTCGTAGCAGTATTGTGATTTGGGGTTGCTTTTCTTCAGCTGGAACTGGGGCTTTAGTCAAAGTAGAGGGAATTATGAACAGTTCCAAATACCAGTCACTTTTGGCCCAAAACCTTCAGGCGTCTGCTAGAAAGCTGAAGATGAAGAAGAACTTCACCTTTCAACATGACAATGACCGCAAGCATACATCCAAATCAGCAAAAGAATGGCTTCACCAGAAGAAAATTAAAGTTTTGGAATGGCCCAGCCAGATCCAAGACCTAAGTCCAATTGAAAATCTGTGAGGTGACCTGAAGAGGGTTGTTCACAAGAAATGACCTCGCAATCTGACAGATTTGGAGCACTTTTGCAAGGAGGAGTGGGCAAATATTGCCAAGTCAAAATGTGTCATGCTGATAGACTCCTACCCAAGAAGACTGAATGGTGTAATTAAATCAAAAGGTGCTTCAACAAAGTATTATTTTAAGGGTGTGCACACTTATACAACCAGCTTATTGTATTTTTTATATTTTTCCCCTAACAGATTTGTTTGTTTTTCAATTGAATTGTACAGATTATAGGTCACATTAAAGGTGGAAAAAGTTTTGAAATGATTTATTGTGGTCTCATTTTTTATATCACCAAAACCTGGCATTTTAACAGGGGTGTGTACACTTTTTATAGCCAATGTAAGTACTCTTCTTTTCCTTTGTCCCAGTTATTCTGATGAATAACAGTCCTGAAAAACCTTTCTTTTATTTCCAAATGTGTCTTCTGTAGCATAGCTGTTTGCACTCTACATCTTTTAAATATAGTTCACTACTCTTCATTGATCATTTACATTTAAAGATAATATAGTAAGTCTTATTATTTTAAAAAGTTATTTTTCCCACCTTTTTATGTGTAACAACCTTTTTTCTTAATTGCCTAGTTCCAGCTTTTGTGTTACATACATACACTAATATTTGGCACGTTGATCTTTTATACATCTGTTTCTTGTCATATCCATTTGAGCCTATGTCACATCTTACAAATCTTTTTGCTTTATTGAAAGCCCTCAAAAAAATAAAAACAGTACACCCCTAAAACCCATTAACTTACTACTAACACAAAACTATGAACATGTTGAAATATTGATGTTTTACCCTCCTAATACACACAGTTGTCCAAGACTTACTGTCACACTTGTAGACGTGGGTTAACTTAAAAAGAAGGTTATCCATACTAAGACACATGGTACAGCCTGTACTTCTACTAAGTGCTGTTTTGTTTTGTGTTATCTTTATTACTCTCTCCAGACTGGGAAAACACTTGAATGTTTTCAGAAAACATTATCTACTAGCCATTAAAAGAAAGCCATTGGAAGAAATAAGTATTCTGTTTTTATTGCTGTTTATTGTCTCCATGGAGACATGAGAACCAGATACAGAGTTGCTTCTACAAGCACTCATTTATTTGCCAGACAATGTTCTTTTTTATTTTTTTGTATTCTCTTAAAACTTGTTACTAGATCAAGGCAAGTGCCTTAAATCAGTTATTCCCGTATGCAAGAGTGAGAAAAAGCACATCAATTGTTCTTGTATCCTGCTATTTTGACCAGACTTTTCACCTTTTTATGTTGCAGTGCTTACATTTCTTAAAACTGAACAAGGAGAAAGAAAGAAAGAAGAAAAGGGGAAAAAGCAGGCAGCTGTTTACTTTAGTATCCCCATTACACTCGAAAACAACTGCGAAAACTTTACTTTATAGCATGCAGATTATATCATGCATTATAAAAACACTACTATTACGAACAAAATGTTGTTTTACTTACAGTTAACTCTTTCCTTCCTCTTCCCCCTCCTAAATGTTCTTCCAAACATTAATGGCATGAGGGAGGGCATATGCTTTAAAGTGTTCTACAAAGTCAAAAAAGTCCAATATTTCCAAGTTTTCTTGTTCTGTCATGTTTAAAGAAACCTAATTAATGTTTTGCAATACCACATTTATTTGTCATTTTTTGAGTCACTAATTTAATTCCTGTTGATCTCCATCTCACAAGTCCATTCTCTGTTTAATCTCCAATGTACTTCTGGTTCTTCTAGTCAACTCTTGTGCTTTTTACTGTCTCTCAAGCATTTTCCATTGAAACATTCACTGTGATCATTATTACCAGAAGAACAAGAAGCTAAATCTCCTATTGATTCATAACTAACTTTTTATTGGACAAATTTCTGTATTTCCTCCTAACATGTTCTGCATCAAAAATGGTTTTGCCCCTCCAGGAAAGAATATTCTGAAAATAGCTGGGTATAGCATTTTGAATTTCATGCCTGCTTCTTGACATTCCCTGATTAGTGGAATACATGTATTCCTCTTCTGCCTAGTGTACAATGAATAATTATTCTCAACAAACTCTCTGCTGTCTCCCACTTTTACTACTTTGTCCTTCTGCCAAAGTTTTCTCAGAATCAATTCCTTCTGCTGGTAGGGTTGCATCTTTACTATTAAAGGTCTAGGTTGCTTTCTCAAAGCCAGGTTTGGAGCATACACCCCATGTACCCTTTCAATTAACTTCTGCTGTGGAATACAAGTCCAGTTGCTTATTTGTGTTTTCATACTTTCATGCTTCTCTGGTAAAGCAAAAAATCTCAGGTCTTCCCTACATGTGCTGTCTCTAATTCTATTATTTTTTTAAACATATCTTATTGACCAGTTTAATATTCATCTAACCTTTCCTTCATTTCAACCTCTGATATTTGCAGTATTATCACCTCATCTGAATATCTTTTTAAAGCTTCCTCCATTTATTTGAGCTGACATACTCCTTCAGCCTTTCATATATTTTAATCAGCTCTAAGTACACTTATTTTTCCCTCTAGGTAACTGGAATTCATATCTTGCACCAAAGCTGGAGCTTGCAATGCTTTTTGCTGAACAGCTGCAGAATTTTCCCAGTCAGTGTTTTTTGAGATTGATTTTCTTTGAGGTTTTCTGAATTTCTTTTTTGCTAGCATCTAGGCAGTGCACTTACTAGCCAGTTACTGAAGTTTACCCAAAAATATGAGTTTACTGGCTGTCTCTTCTGATTTTCTGTTTTCTCACTGGGACAGCTGAAATTAAGCCATTACTCAATGTGCAGCCGTCTTGGAAGTCCTCTGTACTCTGATATTAATCCCCGATAGAGAAGGGAGTCTCTAGTCTAAAGTCCAAATGTCTTCTTGACATCTTTCCATTCTGTTACCTTTCCCTCTCTAGTTATTCGCTCCCAATACCTTGGTTCCTTTGGCAGTTCTCTCCAATAAATTGCAGCCCTCTCCTGCCTATTCTCTGTACTCCTAATTACAGTCATCCCTATCTGCAAAATCTCCATTCTCCATTTTCACGTTGGCTTAGTTCTTAGAATACTTCCTGCTATTTTATGAATATAATATTATATACGGCTGTGGTTATTCTCATTAAGGATCTGCATCAGAAATGCCGCTCTCTTTCCTTATTTCTTGAACTTCCCCCATTTCATCACCATCTCTTTCCACTCTGAATTATAGCTTTCTGTTTGTGTTAGGTATATAAGTCTTAAGTGTGTAGCTTTAAAATATCTCTTCAAATCAGGTAATCCTAAACCACCTTACTCTGTTGGAAGGATCAGCTTATCTCACTTGACCTGTGCCTCCTTCCCCACCCAGATAAATTCCTTCAACTCTTTATTAATTATTGTCCACAACCTATCCTCTATTGTTTATACTAGATCTGCATATAAAACTAAAGGGACTAAAGACATTTCACTGCTTGTTTCTTGCTATCCATATCCATAAGCAAGTGCTTCCAGTTTCTCAGTTTTTGTATTTTTTTGTTTAGTCTCTTCACACATATCCGTAGCTGACAAAACAGAATCCTTTTTCTTCATTAAGTTTATATCTAAAAAGACTTGAAACTGTCTCAAGATGTTGGACAACATTAAGATATCCTTTCCTGGTTTTATCAAGTACAAAATAATAATGTCTGTAAATAAAGCCAACTTTTCTTTATTACCATACCAATTCTCTGTTAGTTCCCAGTGCCTCTGTCGAGTAGAGCCACTGGAGCGATCCCCGGGGTGAATTTTCTATTTTCCATCCACTCATCAAGATTTCTCTTGAACAGGGCCAGTGAAGCAATCTGCTTGACATGTATGTGAAGTATTTCATAGCATGGGCAGTCTCTGGGTTATGAACCTGTCCCTCCAGCTTGTTCTGTTTATTGTGGTAATGCGGTTGAGGTCTCTGGAGAATGTAGTGTGGTAGGACTGGGATTTCTTTAGATGTAGCATTTCTAATAGAGCTGGGTCAGACATGGCTTTGTAAGTCAAGCTGAGATCACCTCTAAGTAGGCGATATGAGAAAGATAATAGTTGGAGTTTTTTGAGTCTGTCCATATAGGACAAGTGTTTAAGGCCTAGGATCCTCTTTGTGAAGTACTTTTGTGGCCTCTCCAGTTGCTGCAGGTGTCCAGTGAGGTACATGCCAAATGGGGCATTGTGCTCGATGACTGGCCTAATGAGGGAAGAGTAGAGAGAGACAATGACCTCTTTCTTCTTGGATGCAAATCCCTTAGTAATGAGATGTGCCACACAGAAGGACTTTCTGACCACAGTGGCAATGGGATAGTCAAAAGAGAGGTTGCTGTCAATCTGTGTTCCCAGATATCTCTTATGACACCTTCTGTGTTCAGTGGACTACCATCAATGTGGTAATTCATGGAAACCGTTTTTTTTCCCAAAGGGGATGACGACACATTTTTTAGCATTGAGCTTAAGGCCATGGTTCTGACACCAGTCGTTGGTCTCAGTGAGGCCTTTCTGTAAGATGTCAACATCACTTGGGGAGTTAATTATGGCTCCAACTTGCAATCTTCTGTGAACTTTATCAGCCAGAGTCCATTCGTGTTGGCTTGGACTTCAGAAAAGTAGATACCAAACAGGAGAGGACTCAGGACCGAACCCTGTGGGACACCACTTGTGATTGGTCGGCCGGCAGTCTGACTTGGAGTCAGCTACTTTCACACTGTGGGTTCTATCTATGAGCCAGTTTGCAACCCACCTAGTGATATAGGGGTTGATGCCTAGCTTAGTAAGTTTTTCTATGATTCCTGAGTGGGGAATTGTATCAAAGGCCTTGACCAGATCAAGGTAGGCTGTATGAACCACCATGCATTCATCCACATCTCTGGTGACTGACTCAAAGAAGTCGACCAGGTTGAGCAGGCATGATCTACCCTTCACAAAACCAAACTGTGTGGGATCCAGAGTTTGGAGATTCCCTATATCCTTGTTTATTAGGTCCATGATGATGCATTCCATAGCTTTGCATATCAGACTTGTCAGGCTAATGGAGTGATAGTTCCCAGGGTCTGTAGTCGCTCCTCTTTTATGGAGAGGGATGACTGTAGCAGTGTGCCATTTGGGACAAAGCCTGAGGTGAGGCTGTGATTGAACAGGGCACACAGGTGAGTTGCCAGTTCACTCTGTAGTTCATGTAGAACACAGCCAGGGATATTGTCAGGTCCCACAGAAGCTGTATTCTTGGCCTTGGACAGTGCTGTTTTAACCTGTGCAGCAGTAATACTGGGTTCCTGGCAATCTACTGGTATTGTGACTGGTCTTTTGGGAGGCACAGGGGTAAAGTTGGCACTGAATCTGTCGGCCAGTATATTGGCAATATCTGTTAGCTCAGTATAGGAGGTGCCATTGTGCAACAGCTCCGAGCAAATCTGGGTATTGCCGAGGAGATTCTTTACTATCTGCTGCAATTCTGTTTTCATAGCTAGCTTTAGAGGATTTGATGAGGGCTCTCAACTTTTTGTTGAAGCTGTTAAGGGTGTTTTTCCAGTCTTGGGACTTCACCTTATTTTGCATCAGTTTCCTCCTTCTGTTGTAGTTTGTTTATGGCAGTGGACCACCAGATTGGCTTCCTTTTTTTGAAGTAGAGCATCTTGGTTCTATTTGGTATGGCAAGATCCATGCATTTGTGTAAGTGTTCGTACAGGGCATTAGTGTATGATTCGGCGGTCATCCAGCTCTTCTCCAATTGCATGAGTGCCGTGAAGTTAGCCACCTCTGTTTTTAGGAGCCCAAAGTTAGCTTTGGAGAAGTTTTTCATGGTGGTTACCTTTGTGGGGCTGGGGGGTTGGGAGGGATGTGGACTTCCAAGGTGATTAGTTTGTGGTCGAATCTAACCAGGGAGGAGTTGACTATTGGTATAGACCAACGGTCGCCCATGTTAGTAATCACCAGGTCGAGGATGTTGCTACCTCTAGTGGGGGTAAGAACGAGCTGGTCCAGGGCATTGGAATTAATGAATTCCAGGAAACATTTGGCAAGTGTATTGGTACATGAGTAGTTTCCCAGTTAATGGAAGGGTAGTTGAAGTCGCCCAGTATGAGAGTGTTAGCTTGGACCCTAATATTCTCCAGGGTGCTTAGAAACATGGAGTGTGAGTCTTGGGTCATGGTTGGGGAACTATAGCAGGCTACGACCTGAATTGCTGTCTTACCCAATGTTAGCTGCAGCTGAAGTATCTCTGATGCGTTATGCTGGGCTACCAGTCTGGAGGTGTGCGCATCCTTTATGAATATGGAAACACCACCACCTTTGGAGCTTCGGTCCAAGTTCTGGGGCCAAAAGGTGTGGAATGAGTTAGAGCCTGGTAGTGCAGGGGTGCTTTCTGCTGCCTTGAACCAAGTCTCTGTTACAGCACAAATGTTGATGTTCTTCATTTTAAGGAGTGTTTCGAGCGAGTGCATTTTGAGATTTAGACTTCTAGCGTTGAACAGCATGACCCTCAGATTGCATTTGTCTGTAGCGGTTACGGTGGTGATTTGGTCTTGGAACACTGCCTAAAAAAGGCACTATAGGGGTGGCAAGAGCCTTGGCCAGTATCCGGAAGCCCAGGGGTGACAGATGCAGGCCGTCTCTGGAAAAGCATCGAGATCTCTCAGTCATGTCATCCCAGGCAGACAGAAACTGAATCTCCTTAGAATGACACCAGAAACTTAGCCAATTGTTGAAATCAATCATTTTCTGCTTGTACTGTGGTATCATTCTGGGTGATGGTAGGAGGCTGCTCAGGGCTAGGGTCATACCCGCCTGGCCTACATAATCCAAGAGCTCCTCCATGTCTTTTTTCATGTAGTCCAGTGAGGTACATCTCACATCATTCACACCCACATGTAGAATGTGACACAGGCATATCTGTACCTGTTGTTGAGGGACCTGAGTGCGTGCATTATGTGGTGGATCCTGGCACCTGACAAGCAGCTGACTGTTACTTTCTCCTTATTCAACCTAGTGAGTGGGACATCAGTGTGCCTCGCTATTGATTCACCTATGACTAGTGTGTTGGGCATGTTGTTTAGCATTAGGGGCTTTGGCTTTGTGGCACACTGTTTAGGAGAGTTATGCGTCTCGTGATTAGTGTTGTGTTGTGATGGTCGAGTGCGTTTCTGCCTTGGAGGTCTCTGCTGTTTGGGTAGATTTTTACTGAGAGCCTCCATGAAGGTGGGTGTGTGGTTTGTGTTTTTATGTGAAGACAGTGCTGGTGTGTGTTCTTGAGGGCTATGTGATCCATGTGGTGTGGTGCAAGTATTGACCTTTTCTTCTTAACCAGCTATTCCGGTCTTGGCTGGAGAGTGCGTGGCTTTCAATTTGGATATATAAGTGTTGGGAGGTAAGAGGAGAGGGTTGTCAGTGTACATGAGGCAGTTGCTACATTGCCTCAGGATACCCAAGCTCACCAGGTTAATAGGAGAAAGCACAGGGAACTGACCTTTAGACATGCCTGGAGGGATGGGCATTAATAATAAGTACTGGAGCTTTTTCCTTGTAGAACGTTTAGTGGTGGTAGCACTTTTGTGTGCCACAATAATTGCTACAAGAAGTTTGGTAAAGTGCTAGAGTAATAAGCTAGTAAAAGTGCACGAGAGGTGAGAACTAGCAGATCTAAGGGTAAAACTGAAGAGCAGACTTTCTGCATCGCTCAGAAGCTTACAAACAGTTCTGGATACAGCAAATCTGTATCTGGACTACACTATTTCCAGGAAAGGCAGGAAACAGTTTTTTTTTTTTTTTAGTAGAAAGTGAAGAGAGATATTTCAATATTCAGAAGCTATAGGGATGGGCCTTTGCTAAGTTCTCACTATAAACAGTAGAATGAGCTGATGTAATGCCTCCTAATTAACCTTACTATTGTATAAGCGAGTACAAATGCTTCCAGTGCCCTACTCATAAAATCCCAGCTTACTTTGTTGAATGCTTTCTCTGCATCAAGACCCACTAACAACAGCAGTATTTTCTTACACTCTGCTTCCCTCTGGATCATCATTGTTCTGTTAATTTTGTCAAATGTTTGCCTCCCCTCCAAAAAAACCACAACAATCCATATCTTTCAATTCTGACAACACTTTTGCCATTCATTTAGCTATTACAGATATAACCAATTTACAGTCATGGCCTTCATGAAGCTGGGTCTCTCCTGCAGATTGATTATATGTCACTGTTTTTATCTCATCTCCTCTTGTCTTAACTGTTAATTGTTGAGCCTCATCTACCTCTAATCATGACATACTTAAGTCTGCCATAAATATTTCCATTTATGTTCTTTCTTGATTTGTACATTTCTCTTATACAAATTTTCATAAAATTTCTCAAATATCTCTAATACCTCTGCAAGATCTCTGGTTAGTTTTCTTGTTATAAGCTCCCTAAGACTGGCAACAACCCTTTCTACTTTCTGTTATCCAAGTCATTGAGCTAAAAGTTTTTATGCTCTGCAGTTATTATAAAAAAAAGCTGCTTAACAGCAATCTTTCTAAACTCATGTATATTATCCAAATACTTCCTTATTCTCCCTTTAGCACTCTGCAGTTTTGCCTCTTCTTGTTCTGTGAGATTCATCTTAATCTGCAGTACTTTACCCTTGGTCAACCCCTCTAAACAATTCCTGTTAATTCTTAACCATATCTGTTTTTCTTTTATTTCGACCTTATTTTTAAACCCAACTTTCACTAGATATAGTTTGGAGCATATACACGATGTGCCCTTTCAATTAACAAATCCTGCTGTGGAATACCAGTCCAGTTGCTTATTTGTGCTTTCATAAAATTAATACAGTCTGTTCTTTCCAGTTTCTCTGGTACAGCAGAAAATTTCAGATTTTCCCTCTAACTCTACGACTTTATGAAACATCTCTTCTTAAGCAGCCTCATACTCAGTCAGACTTTTCTTTCAGTTCGACCTCTGATTCTTGTAGTCTTGTCAGTTCATCTAAATAGCTGTTTGAACTTCTTCCATTTTTCTGAAATTTATTTGAGTTCATATACTCCTTTAATGCTTCATTTATTTTCAACAGTTCTGAGCACATTTGATTTACTTTTTTCCTCTAGATTACTGGAAGCCATGTCTTGCTTGAACTGCATTTTGCTGAACAGCTGCAGGATTTTTCCCAATCAGTGTTTTCTCTCCACCGTTTCTACCTGATTTTCTTTCAGGTTCTCTAAGTTTCTTCTTTGCTGGCATCCAGGTAGTGTACTTACTAGCCAGTAACTGAATTTACTAAAACTTTAAGAGTTACTGGCCCTTACCTCTCAGTTTGGTTTTTCTCACTGGAAGAGCTGAAATTGATCTGTTGATCAGTTTGTAGCCATCTTGGAAGTCATTCAGTTTTTAACCTCAGTATTAAAAGCCATCCCAACATCTTCTCTATCTCCATTCATCCACCCACTTTTAGTGGTCAATGGCCCATCCCATTCTTTCTGTATACAAGATCTACAAGTCAAACATTCCCCAGCCTAAGATCTTTCAGACCTAAACCTTTTCATAAAATCTCCATTCACATTCAAAGCTTGCTATTATTGATCAGTCCCCAGTACTCTCCCTTTCTGATGCCACTGTCACCAGTAAATTAACAGACTTACTACACTCATTTAAGGATACCCACTACCCAGTGATATCTATGGAAAGACAACAAACTTGAATGGCTCACCAAAGATCTTAAAATCCTAATGAAACTATGAGATGAAGCATGGGAGATGTGGAAACAAGATCCCACTCCCAACAACCTTGACCATTACAAAACTGTGAGGAACTTGACCAAACAGGTCACCTACATACTCAAAATAAACAACTAAAAGCTAAACAAACTTTTCTTCTTTATTCCCTAAACATTTCTGATAGGAAGTCAAAAAACTAACAGAAAGATCATCCCGGAACAACTTATCCAGTCTAGAACACATACCCTGTCTATCTAGTAACCTTTCACTTTCTGACTTCCTCTGAAAATTCTCAACCTTTTCACATCCTCTCTTACCCAAAATGTAGCCAAACAACAAAGACAGCCTATCCCTGAATTCATTCCACCTCTTTTTTTCTCAAACATCACATCTAAGCAAATTTTACTTCTACTTGAACAGATCTGTATGGACTCAACACCTGGATTTGACAAGCTCTGCCCCTGGTTCTTGTACCACTGCAGAAATTTCACAACCACCCCTCTTTAAGAACATTTATAACCTTTGCTTCATTACTAATACTAGCCAAATATTTGGAAATTCTCTTTTATCACAGCAATAACAAAAAAAAAAAAAAAAAACAAACAAAAAAAAAACAACTAAGCCATCATCTTGCAGTCACTGCTCCATCACCATCCTTGGTAAAATTCTTGAAAAAAAAATCACATGTGATCAACTTATCACTTACATATAAAAATACCATCTGCTGTC